>NW_003805074.1:79360-82717 GCF_000255335.2 Galendromus occidentalis | reverse complement strand
ATCGTGCAACCTGAGACCTTGAACAATTGACTCGTGAATGAGGTGACTCCTTTGCCCCGCTCTTCGAATTTTGCATGGACTAAATCAGGAAGCCCTTTTCCGTATCCTTTGGCAACGCACTCCGCCAGTTTCACGCGACTGCCGAGAGTGCCCAAGTCCTTAGCCCAGAACTGTATGTTCTCGACCTCTCCGACGGGCTCTTGGTGCTCCTCGACCAAAAGCCGAATAATCAGCCGATAAACTTTCCGAGGAGCTGAAGACGTCAATTGGATGCTCAGAGTGATCGAATTTCCGCTCAGTCCTGCGAGGCCGAAGACGGCGAGAGATCTCCTGTGCGGGCGAACTTCGACCCCAATATTCTCCATCGTCGATTTAATTAGGACCTCATCTTCGAAATTGAACTTCGGTAGTTCGATTTCCTGTCTGAAGAATGAGTCTCGTCGAACACGGTACGAGGGAACCGCGTATACTGTCCACCTTCCAGAAGTATCTTTGCCTTGCCCGAGGATTTCATATTCGAAATGAAACATCCCAGGTTCCAACTTGCGGAACTCCAGGCTACGAATCCCCTGCCCCAATCGCATGTACTCAACGATACCATTCGTCGGGAATTTAAGACCTGGTGCGGGTGCGCCCTGGAAATATTTTTCGTGGAGAAGCTTCATCGGCGCGGTATCCTCCACTGTTTTTCCGGCTGGGAGGTAAATCTCCCTGGTGGCGTTGCTCACAGCGAAATTTCCAGACCAGTGTGGTATTTGCGTCAGCTCGATGGAACTGTATGCTGGACCCGAGCCGTCGGCGTGTGGGCTGCATGGAGAGCGAGATTCCTCATCAGTTTCAGGGTCGATCCGTACGGGCGAGATGTCGAATAGGAGACGTGAGCCAACTTAGACTCGAGGACTTCGCCCGGGTCTCCTCGAAGGTCAAAAACTCAGATACTCACCTGGATCCTCCGGTCGAGTGTCGAATCGAAGATTCGCCGTCATGATTCAGATGTCCTCCGACGGAATAAACCACGCTCAAAGACCAGAAAAGAAGCATCAAGCACTGAGAATCCCACATGCTACCGAGTCTAAATTCCATCACCGTGCAGTGGATCTACGCACGCAAGCGATTCGGCAGGGAACGCAATTAGAACCTCAAGCTCGAGGTGAACTTCGCGTAAACTCTCGGAACTCTACGTGAATGTTATCGCGCGGCCGATTCCACATGGCGAGAGAACCTCGAGCACTGTCTCCCGAGAAGCAGTGGCTTCTCGAACCTAAATACTGTTGCGGAATAACGAAGGTGGTAGGAATGAGCCCTTTATTCTAGTATCGAGCAGCCTTTTATAGAAATATACAACAGCGCCAGTGACGCCGTTCCAATCGGTCACGCTACCGGAACCGAACGCCCTCGTTCGAACGGACGGAGATCCTTTGCATTGATATTTCGCGAACGGCCAGACGGATCCCGCACTACATAGGTCGCCTGAGCGATTTTCCGCTGCATCCTCCAAGGACCCACGAATCGCGGATGGAGCTTCTTAGAAAGGCCACGACGGGCCCGGGTTATTCGAACCAATACTTCTTGACCATCATGGAAGGGAGCAGGTTAAACCCTCAACGCATCGAAACGATTCTTCATCCGATCTTGAGCTACCGACAGGTTCCGATGACCCTCGTGACGCACTTGTCTCGCTGAACGGGAAAGTCTCTCTCCCCGTGGGGGCTCACCAGGCAAAACTGCGGGAAACCCGAATAACATTTCGAAAGGAGTTTCCCGAAGCGATTCACTTATAGTCGTATTCATGGAGAACGCTATCTTCGGGATCACATCTCGGACCGCCGTGATGCCCAACCGAATCACTTATAGTTTGGAGGGATCGCACGACGAAGGGAGCCGAAATCCGTCCACTCGCGAACAAATGAACGTAGCGTGTACAGTAGTCGACCACTACCAACACATACACCGGCCGATTCCCCGGAACGTTGAAAGGGCCCGCAAAGTCCACCCTTGTTTCTCGAAAGGTCTTGCGGGTGGTGCGACTGGTTGCAGATCGCCCACCTTTTGTGAGGGTGCTTTGCACTGTTGACAAACCACACAGCCCTTAACGTACTGCCGCACTCGACGATGTAGCCCCCTACAAAGATCGAAGCGCTCCCGAACACGACGTTCAGTTCCACGGATTCCCGGATGCCCTGCCATACCGTCCTCTTGGCATAATTTGATGACGTCTTCAATATTCTTCGAATGCTTCCGCTGGTTGAGCCTCCCAACCGCAGCGTATTTACGCTGGAGGGAACTCCACAGAGATCTACAATCATCTGTTTCGAGAATCAGATGGGCATTTGCAGCCGTTGGTCTGGTTTCTCTTGTTTGGTCGGGGAGTATACAAGGATGGGTTCTAGGATCGCTCCTAAGCCTATGCTCTGCAAGTCGTTCGCGCCCGGAATAAGTTATGCGGAGGAGGCTCTTTTGGAATAATTCCGTGGTTTTTAATCCAACCTAAGGACTCTTCAAACTGCTTGTAACATGTCTCATCTTGCGATGTACCCTGAAAAGTTACTGAGATCGAAGTATCTCCGATGGCATGCAACTTGCCTTTTTACCGGATTTGATTGATGAAGCCCAGATTGCAGGATCGATGCGAGGGGAAGAATACAATAAGCTTCCAGCGCTTTGAAGGTAAGAAACGTCTTCAGGAGGGGGGGAACCTCGCTCTGCGGATAAGATTCGCTGAGTTGATGGGCTCGACTCCTGTCGGAAGCGCAGTTCACTCATTTTTCCACTCATATGCGAAGGCATCCTCCGCCGTGATGTTGCTTTTCGGGACGGATCGAAGAAGGGAAGAGAGTTCCGGCGTCAAGAGTTTCCGGGCGAAGGAACGGACTCAGAAGCGTAGACTCTGTCTCGAATTCTTCTTTAATTTATATCAACCGTCGGTCTCAGGTGAGCTAGTAGATCAATGGCATCGTTGGTCATGGAGCAGTGGTCCACTTCTAGTCTGCGGAGTTGCGGGCAGTTTTCTTTGAGCGCCTCCAGAGTCCGAGTTAGTCTCCCTTCCCTCCGTGTGGTGAGGCTCTTAAGGCCAGAATAATTCCTCGCGGCGTATTGTACCTGAGAGCTCTCGCTGAACGACTTCAAGTGATTTTTTCTCAAGTTCGTTGTATATTTGCGCGATCAGGCAAACAGAGCGAATCATGGTTCGGTAGGTTGATAAAGCGTGACGATCGTCGAATCCTCCCTCGAAGCCTCAATTCCCTGCGGAACTCCCGTGCCGAGTAATCATTCAGTCGCGAATACGGATCTCATTAGATGAGGTCCAGAGTCGCATCGAACATATCTGCTTCCCCTTGGGTTTCCGAGAAACATTCA